>NC_056744.1:1260636994-1260644494 GCF_019279795.1 Protopterus annectens
TATATTATGTAATACATGTTACATGCATGTTAATTGGAGCACCTCACTTGCCCTCTGCAAGAGGCAACCAGATGATTGGATGTTGCATTTAACTCTCACCCTGAGGATCACTCCCGTGGCATCTATTGATAGATAGCTTGCTGGCAAATGGCAGGTGGCATGATACCATTGTACCCACATCCCCTACACTTCCCATCTCTCTATGGACAATATCCTGGTACACACCTATGAACACCTGCACCCATGGACCGCAATACTGACAAATGTGTCAGTGTGCATTACTGAGAATAACAGTGTCTGTGTGTTTGTAAGCCTGTAGTTGATAATACCCTGAGGCCCTTCACACCCACTGCATCCACCATTGCCATAGTTAGATATGGATGCTGCTGTAATGGACATTACATGTAACTTGTTACAATTTTCACCCTGTGGGCTACCTGGAGCTTGCAGTACTAGCACAACACTGTTGTACAAATGGGTAGATAGGCATGGCTTACCCTCTGAGTCCTGGCAAGTGTGTGTATGTGTGCAAGTGTGTATATTTGTAGGATACAGCATTCTGAGGCCACATTCTCCTAATACAATACACCTTGCCACACAGTATAAGAGATAGTGATGTTGCTGACTGTAGGACAGCCTTGGCAAAGCATCACCCTACTATTCCTGTGGCATGTGTAATATATGCATATCCCTGTAGCAGCACTCTTGAGCTAGACAAGGGGTTGTATTGCAGTCCTGGTCAATGTGTGATGGTGGGTGTGTCAGAGTATTATCATGGGTTTCAGTGAGTACAATTTCCAATGTGGGGTGTGGGTGCTGGGTATACTACCTTTACACCATGGTACCTCTAGTACATGTCCCAAGGTCCACTGTATTGGGACCACTGTCACCATCAACCATACAGGTAACGGATTACACTATCCAGCTCAATAATGCATGTGCTGCGTGCAACGTATCTGTAACAGAATGGAGACACTGACAAGGTAGTTAGCACTGATAAACCCAGGTTTCTCAGATGTGTGTATGACTGTTATGTGTTTGTCAATGTGTATATGACAGTATGTCACACTGTGTATTGTTCATAAACAACCAGTACATCCTCAATTACCATACTGTACAAGGCCTGGTGATGTTCTTCACTTAACATATAACCTGAGGCACACCTCATCCTAAAAGCTGTGTGGTGTGTGCAATTAAGGCCACACACAATAGTAGCAATAAGTACAGCGGTAGGGGTTCTAGTCCCAGTGTTGCCAAGTAAGAGTGTGTGTGTATGTGAAGAGATCTTCCTCAGTTTGCAGAATATACATGTCCCAGGAGGTCATCTGTCCAAGTACTGACTGGCACATGCTAACATTTCACAGGTATCATCTTGTGGAACTTCATTCCATCAAAACCAGTAGTAGATGTATAAATGCCTTCTTCCCCACTGAATATCTGTACAGTGATACTGGGGTTGGTATATATAGCTGGGTGTGGATCTTGTGGACACAGCCACCATTGTTGCAGTTATTGTTCAGTGTATCCCCCTGCTTATTTGGCTGTAATACTGTACAGTTTATGATAACAGGTTAAGTAGTCTTTAATCACACTATCTGCAGTTCTACACCACCCCACACCCTCCAAAGGGTAGGGCTGTGCCACCAATAACAGCACACATATGTTTACCAAGTTGAGGATTGCACTACATTGGGGAACGGACATATACCTTACCAGTACCATTGTCAATGACATTAAACTAGCAGGCTGATTATTTCCCAGTGTGGTGTTGTGCCTATTCTGTCTTGGTGGAATTACATACGCTAAAATGGGTTCCTTGCAAAAGTACATACATCCATGTATACAGTATTCTCTGTGTATTGCATCAACACCAAAGCCTCTGTGTGTGTGTGTGTGTGTGTGTGTGTGTGTGTGTGTGTGTGTGTGTGTGTGTGTGTGTGTGTTATACACAAACATGTGGTGTGTACCACCCAGTATGCTTACCATTGTCCACTGTAGAAGAGCTTCTGACATCAGACACCATGTACTCACCTGCATACACCCCTTAGACCTATCAGCCATTTGGCACATGCAGTAACTGTTATACAGACCTGTGACTTGTGTTCAGGTGTATCCAGGATATGGCACAGTCAAGGTGTCATCACAGTGCCATACCCCTTGTAGGAAACAACAGCAGACCAACATCCTGCTGCCACGTAGACACCTATAACACAAACGGAATACATTATGGAGACCACATTCACTCAGTGTTAATAACAGCTATAATGTATCATGGCTGGACAGCTACACATCCTGACATGTAAGCATTAAACTTTAGTGTTGAAAACATGTTACAAAGCATTACATAGGTACACCATAGTACAGTCACCCTGTGCATCAGAACCATATTAGCCTGTCCCTGCATCAATGTTATGGATGACAGGGATGTGGCACAGGTATCATCATATGCACAGGGTGTGTTGTGGGTTTGCCAGAGACCTAGGCTGAGCCATTCATTTGACATCATGGGTGTGTGTTAGGGGGTTTCATTATTAATTGGGCTGTGAAGATGTGGTATGTGTAGGTATGGGGTTGCCCTAGCTGTGTCGGTAATATGTGTGTGTGTGTGTGTGTGTGTGTGTGTGTGTGTGTGTGTGTGTGTGTGTGTGTGTGTGTGTGCACAGTTCTACCATGTGGCTGCCCTATGCAGCTGCAGACTGTACCTGGCAGGGTGTGCAGTTCACCGTCTCTGGCCATGGACATGAGAACTGTGCCTGCCAGGGGTTCCATGGGCCCCACCAGGTACAAGCCACAATATGGTACTCTCCCCTGATGATGACATATGTCCGCTTGATCCAGGTTCCTCTTGGGACCAGCCAGGGCCACTTGCACATGATCTGCTATGTTGTGGTGTGGACAGTGCCCCCCTCCCTTTGCAGTGCTGGGGCTGGTATGCCTCTACGGGAGTGGCTCTGACTTCTTGCACGTCCAAGTCAACTTTCACCTGTTGGTGTTGCTGGACTATTTCCATGTGGCTGTTGCACTACTCCCACCATATGCTCAAGCACAGACATTCCACGGTCGAGGATTCCAACCATCTTACTCGACCATCTATCCAGGAGCTCGGCAAAATAATGGCGGGCACCTGCAAGATCATGGATTAACAGCAGAATGAGTAGCCCTCTGCAGCCTCAGACCCTGTCTGGTACACTGTTCCATACATGCCTGCACCTCCATGATGGCCTGAAACATGCGTCTGGTGACACCAGATGTGGCACTTCTGTCAGGGGCATGATGACCAGCAGCCCTCCTATGATCACCCTTGTACATCTGCCTGTGTGGTACCTTGACAGGCATCTGGCTATGGTTTCTGTGTCCAGACACACATGCCATAGACACCACACTGTCTTGTCCCATGCCACCACCTTCCAACTGTCCCTCATCTATGACCACTGGTGATGGGGTATGTATAGGCAATGTGACTGTGTGAGGGGATGGGGTGAATAACAGTGTGATGTCAAATGATGGCACAACTTCAGCCTGTGACAACCCCGCCTGTGCCTCAACACACCTTTCATCATTGTTAGAGTCTGTATCGACACTAACATCAGTTTGCCTGTAGGAGGGACCCTGACCCACCTCGCCACCTGTGAGGGGAAAACAAGAAACACACCCTAAGACCTGTGCATCATTGATTAACTGTGAACACACACACACACACACACACACACACACACACACACACACACACACACTTACAGATGTGGTTGCACAAAGACATTGCATACAGACCTCTCATTACCCATCTGTCAACATGCATGACATATGGCACTCAACAGCATGCACTGCAGCTATAGTCAATCCCTGACCAATATTATACACCTCTGTGATGCATGGGTTGTGTTAGTTGGTGATGCCCCTTCCCCTGGAACACACTGCACCCATGTACACAGTATTGCTGTGCACCCGTTCAGCACCCTGGCATGCAATGTGCACCATACCTATCAGGTGTACATGCCATTGCTGAATGTGTATATGTGTGTCAGTTATGTTTGCTCTGCTGCTCACAGCCCCTATGTGTTTGTTCAACACATACCTGGGATGATATGTGGACAGATGTCAATAATGAATGCCTGATGTCTGATTTGCAGATCTCTTTGTCAGCGGTGCATTTATGACTAATAAAATGCATTTACACTGACAACGTTCAAACCTTACTGTGGCTATGAGGAGTGTACACACCCTTATTGACATGGCACCCTCTTCCCTGATATGCCATGGGGCCACAAAACTGCATATGTTAACATTACACAAACCTGATATGTGACATATGACCTGTGCAGTCAAATTCAGTATCAAACAAATGTGTTAGTTGTCCAGATGCTGACTGAAATGCAATCTGTGGGTGCATAAGTGTGCACACCCTTAACATGATGGTTTGTTGCACCAACTGTTATGTGTACTACAACAGTCACTTTTCCTCAAAGGGGTATTCTAACATGGGCCATCTGCACTTGCCAGTATTTGGTCACTCTGCCCTACAAATGTCCCCCATCTCTGCAAGATTGTAAGGTCAACTCATGTGCACAACCGTTGGAGGTCACACAGTGCCTTCACTATTGCTGTGGTGTCAGGGTTATGTCTGCCACAATTCATGACCTTAACTGTATGCAGATAAAGCCATTCTTACTGAGCTTTAGATGTCTGCTTCAGTTCACTGTTGTGTTTCAGAATGACACCCTTCCCCACCCTCAGCCTTATTGCAGATGCTTGACAACTATGGGCTACACATGAGTGTCATTTTGCAGTGTCCCAAATTCAGATCACCATGTGTACAGGCCTAGTCCCTGCTAATGAATGGCAAACATAGAGGTGTACATTGACACCAGCAAGGTACAGATGGGGATGGTGAGTCTGATGGAGTGAGGTGTTGCTTGTGCAGCACATGTATCTTAATTGATACTGTCTGTAGGTTTCGAACTTGGTCTTGGTACACCATTACACATTGCAACACATGCCTTAGGGGACTTTTGATGTTATGCATTTGCTACCTGTAGAGAGCCCTGGCTGATGTCTCCTGTGAAACAACTGTCCCATCTGATTACCCTAAACCATGGGTCACACTTATGCAGAGTCCAGGCTATTGTCGACACAGGTACTGCACAGCCAGTACTTGCTAGACATTCCTGAAACTCCCTCATTGTTGTGGCATGTTACTAAGCAGCCTCCATGACCAGTTTGCAATGTGTCGTCATCTGTCTTGGATGGCCATCTGTTTATTTTCTACATTAATGTTGTCCCATACATCCTCGTCACATACTTGACTGTCTGCACTGTTTGCCATGGTATATGCAATGGTGAGATAATGTTACATGTCCTACTCCTGCGTGCTACCTGTTGGGTATGGGATCCATTCCATGGCTTGTGAGATGTGTGCAAGCCATGGCTGTCTCTGCTGCAGATGAGTGGGCAAATATCATGGACATACATCTTGGACAGCAGACCATTTCTTGGTGTGACATTGAGGACCTATACTTGCTGGTAGGTGCAAATTCATGAACAGTGAATGCTGTCAGTACCTGAAAAGCTGTTTCCACAATACGTTATTTGGAGTGTGTGCACACATATGCTTCCAGTTTTTGTTAAGGAATGTATTACCCATATTTGCTGTCCTAACATAGGATTCCATATTACACATTCATTGCTCATGTTAGGACCACATTACAGGTTGTAAGGGTTGTGGAATATAGTATTGTCATATGCCATTGTGTAGATCTGTAACAGTTGCCATTGTAGTAGTGGTATATACACTGTTGTAGCACTGGATAAGGGTGATGTTTCCTGATATGTTCCTACTGTAGACCATTTGTCCCAACATTATGTTCACCTCTGTGCACACATCTTGCAATGACAGGTTGTTAGTTATATTTCAGGACTCTTGCATACCCTTCAGATATGTCACCATGATAACCACTGTGATGCAGTGCAGTAAACAGCAACAATAATTGAACATGTACAGCATGCATTATGGGCAGGTGTGTTAAATGTGTGCATGACAAATACCATGGGCATAACATGGCCGGTGTATTGGCAAACCTGAACAAACAACACCATACTCACCAGCTACAGGCTGCTGCCCCAGAAGTATATCAGAGGGACATACCTATGAGGACTTTGATGTCAGTAGCCACACCTGTGGCACTGGTACAGGGTGGGAGCAGCATTTAAGTACATTAACAGTACAAACCCACAATACTACCAATTATGCACATCTGTTTATTACTAAAATGCAGCAACAGACTATATATATATTTTATCTCATGTATGCATCATTAAACTCTACAGATGCAGATGGATAAACAACGGTGGTATACTGATGTGCCCTGGGGCCTTACCTGCAAGCTCCTCATCCATTGTGTGGGTAGCACCCTCCTCCACAATGCGATCCACAGGGTCTCGTCTTTGCTGGTGGGCAGGTGCCCCGAGACTAGTGAGGAGCTCCTCAGCATGTGTCGGGGGGATGGATGGCATGACACCTCCCCGTGGCTAACCTATCCCTCCTAACTGCAGCAGCACTCTGACGGGCATGGCGGAGTAGGTCAGTGCAATGATGTCGGACCTGCTCATAACTGCGGTTATGCAGGCTGACATTGTTTACCCTGTGGATGGACTCATTCCACAGGGTGGTCCTCTCCTGCAGATAATGGGCTGTATGGCCAAACAGGATGTGGTAGTGCTGAACCAGGTGGTTTATTATAATCTCATTTTCCTTGGGGGAATAGACTGGCAAATGCTCTCTGGACATGGTGCCTGAAAGACATAAGAGTAAAAAAGGTCTGAGGACCTCATACTGCAAGGATATAATAGTTGTTAATTCACATCTCTGTCTCCCCCCACCATATCTGCAACAATAATCTGAATACACAACTCAACGGGTATGTTTACAGCAAACCTACTGTTGGGACATATATCGTGTACAACAAATTGACCAATATGTTTCTAGCGATGTTCCATGTTGAAACACTATCATTGGTGGCCTGTTGTTAACAATGTCACCGACATGCCATTGTAAGGGCCACTATGGTTTCACATATGCATGTGTTCTGTTTGCTATGTGACTGCTCCAAATCTGGTGTTTTGTGTTAATAGTGATATCTATGCATGCTGTTAGCTGTAATCCCAGAATATGTGGACTATTACTACCCACATGTGTTCTATAACTGTGGCACAACAGCATGTTTGGGAAGCCAGTTCCCAGCAGAACCACAACTCCAACCTCATCTGGCCTTGTTACCAGGCCACAGAACATCTGGAACCCACACCTGGACCTCATCATCTGCTGGTCCTGCACTAACTTCAGATGGAACCACCTCAGGGGATGGTGTTTGTCCCGCCTCTGGGAGCACACACAGACAAGATCCTGTTACCTGATGTCAGATCCAGGGTCTGGTGCATAGGGAGTTCCACAGAGACTTGGAGGATCTGCTACACCACCTTGAGGCCCTCAGTACACAATTACAC